>NC_057810.1:107602372-107612223 GCF_018294505.1 Triticum aestivum
AGCTAGAAGGAGATTGTTAAGTGTGAGTGTGTGTTTTGCCCATCCAGGTGGAAGTTATGTGCACAAAAGAGGAGAACGATTCGACGTGGCATTAGGATTGAGGGTAATTAACTACGTATGGAGACATAGAGACCTTGAACGTGCATGTGTGAGAGGTATACATGTATACGTGGGATGTGTGTGTGTGCGCGCGCATGATCGAGATAAAAGAAAGAAGACATAAGTCCTAAGATCAACGACATGGGAGAGACGGATCGGTATGACAATATGCATGCATGTGAGAATGCAGGGAAGAAGGCCCAACAATTGAGCATGTGTTTTTGTCTTTAAGAGATAGTGGTGTGGGCTGGAGCATGCATCAATGGCGAGCAGAGGGGGTGAGGCGCAACGATTGTGCAAAAGAGATCAACCTATAAATGCATATGTATGGATATACATATATAGTGTGGGTGATAGGAAGTAAGACTCCATGCGAGAAAGAAATGTTGACGGAGAAACTACAAATAGATACAAAGATGGAGATGCTAGCTAGAGAGACATCCGTTAGTTTGGGTGTCGGAGATGACCGTCGGGTGATGAAGTCATGTACCTAGGGTAGGGTCATGAACCTATCTAGGATACCCTACCCAAGGACATCCTTAGAAGAAGCTACCTTCCAGTCGACCAAGAGAGACTACACTCGACGAACTCAAGGACACTCGACGATGAAGATAGCCACTCGACCATGAAGCTAATCACTCGACTACCAGGAGACCTAAGGTCACTCAGCATGCAACGGCCTAGCATTAAGTAGCTTTAATAGTCTTCATGGTCCTTTATGTGCGCGTTACCAATAACTCCCTGTCTTAATGTACTTTAAACCTTGCATAACTGAGGGCCAGAGGGGTCTGGCGAACTCTGTATAAGCCGCCCTCCTCCTCAGTGTAAAGGGTTCGCACCCCTGTAACTCATACACACATAATCCAGTCGACCGCCTCTGGGCTCCGAGACGTAGGGCTGTTACTTCGTCCAAGAAGGGCCTGAACTCGTAAATCCCTTGCGTATACAACTACTCCATAGCTAGGATCTTGCCTCTCCATACCTACCCCCCATTCTACTGTCAGACTTAGAACCACGACAGTTGGCACCCACCATGGGGCAGGTGTCTTAGCGACTTTTTGGAGAAGTTGCAATTCGTCCGATCACCTTCATCATGGTTTCTGGCGGAGCTCTAGTCGAGGGCCGCGAGATCCGTCTCAGTGCGCTTGCTTTCATTGCTGACGACTCCGCTTGGCTCCAGGAGGCACTACTCGACATTGACGCGCTCCCCGTCCGCGGTGCAACGCATTTTCGGGCGTGTGTCCGCGGCGTCCTGCTGCGGCAGCCGTCGACTCCGTACCAGTCGACTCCTGTGCCATTCTCCCTTCCTGTCTCCCGCCAGCACAAGCGCTCCGGTCGGTCGAGACTTCAGCGGTGGGTGAGACACGCAGTAGCTCACCAATCGGCCACCACCCAAGTCGCGGCAATTGAGCCCGACGAATCTCTCTACGGCCTGTTCGATCTGTCGACTGGCTCCGTAGAGACTGCATCCGAGTGCGACAGCAGTGATCCAGCGGCGGAGGTCCTGATGGTCAATGGGCCTCGTAGCCCTCCCGGCTTCCCCCGCATCGACGGGATGGACGATGGAGGCGACCCCGCTCAGGCCCACGAAGAATATCAACCCGAGCCACTCACTTCTCAGCAAAGGGAAGATCTTCGCCGCCGGAACATGGATGCTCTTCATACTCCTATCGCAGGAGAAACTCCCGAGGCTCGTGCCTTGGAAGAGGCGCGTTTGGCTAACTTGGCTGAACGCACTCGACTGGAGAACCTCCAGTGAGCACTCGACGAGCGTGCGCGGCAACGAGTACCCGACTCCAGTCGACGTCAGCTCTTTCCGCAACCAACTCAGGTATATCGAACCCCGATTTAGAATTTAGCAGCTGCAGCCCGTATAGCGGAGTCAATTCAGCCCTCTTAGTTGGAGGCTGGCAGAGGCTTGATGCAGATCAGGGATTTGCTCCGAGCAGCAGGAGATCAGAATTCAGCTGTGTCACAGTCGCGCAACAGGATTCACAGTCGATCCGTCGCTGCGAATACAGTTCAGTCGGCTCATAGCCCAAGGTCGCCTCCGAGGCGCATGGGACGTGAAGGCCGGCGAGACCAGTATGATGACCGATTTGATCGTGATGATAGGCGTCGAGTGCCCACTCCTCCCCCGAGAGGTGGGTCTAACGCCCATCGGCAGCAAGATGACAGGCGCCAGCTCAGTGTTGGGCGGAGAGCTCCGGTCGACCCCAGGGAACCAGGCTTTGACGCGAGATCCATCATCGTGCAAGGTTTGGTCGATCGGAACAGAGCTCATAGAGTTGGCCATGACAGAGATGCGCCCACTAGCAGCTGAGTCCATGTTTCAGGTCTAGAATGCTTTAGCAGAGCCATCAAAGCCGCAGTGATACCCCCCAACTTCAGGTTGGCGATTGGGGTAAGTAAGTTCACTGGAGAGTCCAAGCCTGAAACTTGGCTTGAAGACTACCGAGTGGCGGTACAGATTGGCGGCGGTAATGATGAGGTAGCCATGAAGCATTTACCACTCATGCTAGAGGGTTCAGCCAGGGCGTGGTTGAATCAATTAGCTCCTAGCAGCATTTACACTTGGGAAGATCTTTCCTGAGTGTTCGTCAGGACGTTCGAGGGAACTTGCAAGCGACCGGCCGGATTGGCAAAACTGCAAGTCTGCGTACAAAAGTTGATTAAAACACTGAGAGATTACATCCATAGATGGATCACTTTGCATCATACCGTGGAGAATGTGTCTGATCATCAAGTGGTCTGTGCCTTCAAGGATGGTGTCAAGAACAGAGAGTTGAGCCTAAAGTTTGGTTGAACCGGGGATATGACCCTGAGTCGAATGATGGAGATTGCCACCAAATACGCTAACGGTGAAGAAGAGGACAGGCTCCGGAGTGGCAAGTATAAGCCGAGTCAGTCGGAGAAAGGAAACTCCAGTCGGAAGCAGAAGCGGAAGGCCGAGCCAGCTGCTCCTGGAGAGGCTCTCGCCGTGACTCAGGGCAAATTCAAAGGGAAGCCCAAAGGATCTTGGAACCCCAAGAAGGTAAAGGATAAGGAAGGAAATGACATGATGGATCTGCCGTGTCACATCCACATGAAGAAAGACGAAGAGGGTAACTTCATCTACCCGAAACATACCACTCGCCAGTGTCGGCTCTTAATCCAGCAGTTTCAAGGAAAACAACCCAAGGACAAATAGAAGGAGTCGGACAAGGCCGAGGACAAGAAGGACAGTGATGGAGGGTATCCTCATGTCAATTCCACCCTGATGATTTTTGCTGATGTGGAGAGCAAAAGTCGACTGAAAGTTATCAATCGTGAGGTAAATATGGTCGCCCCGGCGACACCAAGCTATCTGAGATGGTCGCAAACTCCCATTACGTTCGACCAGTCCGATCACCCGACTCACATAGCCACCCCTGGGAGGCAAGCTTTGGTGGTCGACCCAGTCGTCGAAGGCACTCGACTGACTAAGGTACTGATGGATGGCGGCAGTGGGTTGAATATACTGTATGCAGAGACACTAAAGGGAATGGGCATTCTGATGTCCAGGCTCAGCTCCAGCAACATGAGTTTTCACGGAGTCATTCCTGGAAAGAAGGTTGAGTCACTCGGCCAAATAGCTCTAGATGTAGTGTTCGGCGACTCGAAGCATTTCCGCAAAGAGAAGCTAGCATTTGAAGTCGTGGATTTCCAGAGCGCTTACCACACTATTTTGGGGAGACCAGCCTATGCCCGGTTCATGGCTCGACCATGTTATGTGTACCTCAAATTAAAGATGCCTAGCCCCAAAGGTGTGATCACTATCACTGGCAACCGGAAGAAGGCAGAAGAGTGTTTCCAGAAAGGCTCGAAGATTGCGGATGCCCAGATAACAGTGGTAGAGTTGGAGGGATACAAGAAAAATGCAGATCCGAGTGATTTGTTGCGGGCCAAGAAGCCCGCCACAGAGTCAACGTTCCAGTCATCTGGGGAGACGAAGCCAGTTCATATCCACCCGACTGACCCCAACACGGCTCCGACCCATATTTCCACAACACTCGACTCTAAATAGGAAGAAGCGCTCATCCAGTTCCTCCGTGAGAACTGGGACATCTTTGCATGGAAGCCAGCTGACATGCCGGGTGTTCCCAGGGGGCTGGCTGAGCATCGCCTTAGAGTCGACTCAAAAGCGAAACCTGTCAAAGAACATCTTCGACGGTCCGCCGTTCAGAAGAAAAAAGCCATTAGCGAGGAGGTGGCTCGACTCCTTGCGGCAGAGTTTATCCGAGAGATATACCACTCCGAGTGGCTCGCCAATGTCGTCATGGTCCCCAAGAAGGACAACTCACTTCGCATGTGCATTGATTTCAAACATATCAATCGGGCCTGCCCGAAAGACCATTTTCCTCTCCCTCGCATCAACCAAATCGTCGACTCGACTGCGGGATGCGAGAGATTGTCTTTTTTAGATGCCTATTCCGGGTACCATCAGATCCGTCTGTATGGACCTGACGAGATCAAAACAGCTTTCATCACTCCATTCGGGTGCTTCTGCTATATCACCATGCCATTCGGTCTCAAGAATGTCGGAGCCACGTTCATGAGGATGATTCAAAAGTGTTTACTCACCCAAATCAGTCGGAATGTGGAAGCGTACATGGATGATATCATGGTCAAGTCACGAAAGGGTTCTGACCTGTTGAATGACCTCGCCGAAACATTTGCCAATCTCAGGAGGTACGATATCAAGCTTAATCCATCAAAGTGCACATTCGGAGTACCTGGCGGAAAGTTACTCGGTTTTCTCGTTTCAGAACGAGGAATCGATGCTAACCCAGAAAAAGTTGGCACCATACTCCGAATGAAACGCCCTGTGCGTGTGCACGATGTCCAGAAGCTTACAGGATGCTTGGCCGCGTTAAGTCGATTCATCTCTCGCCTCGGTGAAAAGGAACTACCTCTTTACCGACTGATGAAGAAGGCAGACAAGTTCGAGTGGACTCTAGAAGCTGATGCAGCGTTTTCCGAGCTAAAAGCTCTGCTCTCCACCCAGGCGGTGCTTGCTGCTCCAATCAACAAAGAGCCTCTATTGCTTTACATTGCAGCCACACGACAGGTCGTCAGTACAGTACTTACGGTCGAGCGGGAAGAAGAAGGGGAAACCTTCAAAGTTCAGCGCCCAGTGTATTATCTCTCTAAAGTTTTGACTCCATCGAAGCAAAGATATCCTCATTATCAGAAGCTCATATATGGGATCTACATGACCATGAAGAAGGTTGCTCATTATTTCTCTGATCATGACATTACAGTCGTCAGCGACGCACCACTGTCAGAGATTCTGCACAACAGAGATGCAACTGGTCGAGTGGCTAAATGGGCGATTGAACTCCTTCCCCTTGATATCAAATTTGAGGCAAAGAAATCCATTAAGTCCCAGGCTATAGCAGATTTCCTTGCTGAGTGGATTGAACAACAGCAGCCGACTCAAGTTCACTCGGAGCATTGGACCATGTTCTTTGATGGCTCTAAGATGTTAAATGGTTCTGGTGCTGGGGTGGTTTTGGTTTCCCCCCGAGGAGATAAGCTCAGATATGTGCTCCAGATCCACTTTGATTCCTCCAATAATGAAGCAGAATATGAAGCACTTTTGTATGGGTTGCGCATGGCCATTTCACTCGGCGTCCATCGCCTTATGGTTTATGGCGACTCATATCTGGTGGTGAATCAGGTGATGAAGGAGTGGGACGTTAGAAGCCCAGCCATGACTGGATACTGCAATGCAGTGAGGAAGCTTGAAAAGAAATTCGAAGGGTTAGAGCTCCACCATATACCCCGACTGAAAAATCAAGCGGCTGATGATTTGGCGAAGATAGGGTCCAAGAGAGAAGCCATTCCTAGTGATGTGTTCTTGGAGCATATCCATACTCCATCAGTCACAGAAGATCCTTTTACCAAAGAAGCTCTGCAGCCTAAGAGTGTCACGGATCCGACTGAGGTTGAAATTCCAGCGGTGGTCGACCTGATCATGGAAGCATTGGTGATCACTCCTGATTGGACAGTACCGTATATCGCATATATCCTAAGGAAAGAGCTCCCAGAGGACGAAGAAGAGGCTTGACAGATTGTCCGCCGATCTAAAGCCTTTACCGAGATAAGGGGACAACTGTACAGAGAAAGCGCGACTGGAGTTGGTCAGAAATGCATAACGCCAGAAGAAGGTCGAATAATCCTTGACGACATCCACTCGGGGACCTGTGGCCATCATGCGTCCTCTCGGACCATCGTGGCCAAAGCATACCGAGCCGGATTTTACTGGCCGAGAGAGAATGAAATGGCAAAGGAGATAGTCGACAAGTGTGAGGGATGTCAATTTTACTCCAATATGTCACACAAGCCAGCCTCAGCTTTAAAGACCATACCACTCGTTTGGCCCTTCGCAGTATGGGGGTTGGATATGGTTGGCCCTTTGAGAATAGGCAGAAGCAGTTTCACCCATGTGCTAGTAGCAGTCGACAAGTTCACCAAGTGGATTGAGGCCAAACCCATCAAGAACCTTGATGCCGGTACTGCTGTCAGCTTTATCAGAGAATTGATATTCAGATATGGAGTCCCGCACAGCATCATCACTGACAATGGGTCAAACTTCGATTCCGAAGAATTCAAAGCTTTTTGCACATCTCAAGGCACACGAGTTGACTATGCTTCAGTCGCCCATCCACAGTCGAATGGACAGGCAGAACGAGCCAACGGCTTGATTCTCAAAGGGTTGAAACCCCGTTTGATGCGTGATCTCAAGCATGCGGCTGGTGCATGGGTCGACGAGCTTCCGTCTGTGCTTTGGGGGTTAAGGACCATGCCTAACCGGTCGACTGGGAGAACTCCATTCTTCTTGGTCTATGGAGCTGAAGCGGTCTTGCCAAGCGACCTACTTCACAACGCTCCTCGAGTCGAACTTTACACCGAGTCTGAAGCAGAACCAGCCCGGCAGGACACGGTCGACCTTCTGGAGGAAGAAAGGGAGATGGATTTGATCCGATCGACCATTTACCAACAGGACCTGCATCGCTTCCACGCCAAAAATAAGGAGTCGAGCCTTCCAGGAAGGAGATCTGGTTCTCCGAGTGGATCAGCAGAAACCACACAAACTTGCTCCTTCTTGGGAAGGCCCCTTCATCGTCACCAAGGTTCTCCACAATGGAGCATACCGTCTTTACAATTTCGAGCATCAGATCGACGAGCCCCGAGCTTGGAACGCGGAGCTTCTCCGCCCCTTTTATACTTAAGTATTCACTCAGATGGATTGTAATAAAAGTACTTCTGTAGTTTATTTATCAAAGACAAGAGCTTTATAATTTTTCCAGTAATTGTCATTACTTTTGTCCACATAAAGCAATCCCCCAGTGGGTGGCTTGGCTGCGAATCCGATTCTCCTAAGTCTGTAAAAAAAATCCTAACCGAGTGGTGAGCCAGCCTCCCACTCGGGGGCTTAGCTACGAAATCCGTTTCGCCTAAGTTAAACAAAATCCTACCGAGTGGTAAGCCAGCCTTCCACTCGGAGGCTTAGCTGCAGTCCAAGTACTCGCCTAAGTTTAACAAAATCCTACCGAGTGGTAAGCCATCCTTCCACTCGAAGGCTTAGCTGTAGTCCAAGTACTCGCCTAAGTTCAACAAAATCCTACAGAGTGGTAAGCCAGCCTTCCACTCGGAGGCTTAGCTGCAGTCCAAGTACTCGCCTAAGTACAAATACAACATGCGCTCTGCAAGGAGGACGAGGTGCAGGTTGACTGCTACCCTCTCCTTCCGAGCTACGCCACAAATACAACATGCGCTCTGCAAGGAGGACGAGGTGCAGGTCGACTGCTACCCTCTCCTTCCGAGCTACGCCACAAATACAACGTGCGCTCTGCAAGGAGGACGAGGTGCAGGTCGATTGCTACCCTCTCCTTCCGAGCTACGCCACAAATACAACGTGCGCTCTGCAAGGAGGACGAGGTGCAGGTCGACTGCTACCCTCTCCTTCCGAGCTACGCCACAAATACAATGTACGCTCTGCAAGGAGGACGAGGTATAGGTTGACTGTTACCTCCTTCTCCAGAGGTACGCCTTGAAAATCCTACCGAGTGGAGAGCAGACCTCCCAGTCAGGGGCTTAGCTGCAGCCCAGTGCTCGCCTAAGTTTTTGAAAATCCTACTGAGTGGAGAGCAAACCTCCCACCCGGAGACTTAGCTGCAGCTCAGTGCTCGCCTAAGTTTTTGAAAATCCTACCGAGTGGAGAGCAAACCTCCCACCCGGGGGCTTAGCTGCAGCCCAGTCTTGGGAAGGCCCCTTCATCGTCACCAAGGTTCTCCATAATGGAGCATACCGTCTTTACAATTTCGAGCATCAGATCGACGAGCCCCGAGCTTGGAAGGCGGAGCTTCTCCGCCCCTTTTATACTTAAGTATTCACTCGGATGGATTGTAATAAAAGTACTTCTGTAGTTTATTTATCAAAGACAAGAGCTTTATAATTTTTCCAGTAATTGTCATTACTTTTGTCCACATAAAGCAATCCCCAAGTGGGTGGCTTGGCTGCGAATCCGATTCGCCTAAGTCTGTAAAAAAAATCCTAACCGAGTGGTGAGCCAGCCTCCCACTCGGGGGCTTAGCTGCGAAATCCGTTTCGCCTAAGTTAAACAAAATCCTACCGAGTGGTAAGCCAGCCTTCCACTCGGAGGCTTAGCTGCAGTCCAAGTACTCGCCTAAGTTCAACAAAATCCTACCGAGTGGTAAGCCAGCCTTCCACTCGGAAGCTTAGCTGCAGTCCAAGTACTCGCCTAAGTTCAACAAAATCCTACTGAGTGGTAAGCCAGCCTTCGACTCGGAGGCTGAGCTGCAATCTAAGTACTCGCCTAAGTTCGACAAAATCCTACCGAGTGGTAAGCCAGCCTTCCACTCGGAGGCTTAGCTGCAGTCCAAGTACTCGCCTAAGTTCGACAAAATCCTACCGAGTGGTAAGCCAGCCTTCCACTCGGAGGCTTAGCTGCAGTCCAAGTACTTGCCTAAGTACAAATACAACATGCACTCTGCAAGGAGGACGAGGTGCAGGTCGACTACTACCCTCTCCTTCCAAGCTACGCCACAAATACAATGTGCACTCTGCAAGGAGGACGAGGTGCAGGTCGACTGCTACCCTCTCCTTCCGAGCTACGCCACAAATACAACGTGTGCTCTGCAAGGAGGACGAGGTGCAGCTCGATTGCTACCCTCTCCTTCCAAGCTACGCCACAAATACAACGTGCGCTCTGCAAGGAGGACGAGGTGCAGGTCGACTGCTACCCTCTCCTTCCGAGCTACGCCACAAATACAACGTACGCTCTGCAAGGAGGACGAGGTACAAGTCGACTGTTACCTCCTTCTCCAGAGGTACGCCTTGAAAATCCTACCGAGTGGAGAGCAGACCTCCCAGTCGGGGGCTTAGCTGCAGCCCAGTGCTCGCCTAAGTTTTTGAAAATCCTACCGAGTGGAGAGCAAACCTCCCACCCGGGGGCTTAGCTGTAGACCAGTGGTCGCCTAAGTTTTTGAAAATCCTACCGAGTGGAGAGCAAACCTCCCACTCGGGGGCTTAGCTGCAGCCCAGTGCTCGCCTAAGTTTTTGAAAATCCTATCGAGTGGAGAGCAAACCTCCCACTCGGGGGCTTAGCTGCAGCCCAGTGCTCGCCTAAGTTTTTGAAAATCCTACCGAGTGGAGAGCAAACCTCCCACTCGGGGGCTTAGCTGCAGCCCAGTGCTCGCCTAAGT